>NC_087180.1:16821614-16824114 GCF_035594125.1 Scylla paramamosain | reverse complement strand
ACAGATTATCATGACAATTTGATTCGCTTGGCTGTCTGCGAAATCCCCGGTTAAGGAGCCAAGGCACAACTGACAGTAATTCTTGAGGCGAAATTGTTAGTGTCGTAAATCTGAAGTTGTTTTGGAGGACAGTAAATGGCGGTGACTGCAGCGCCTCCAGGCTTCGTGACCCACGCCAGGCTGGGGGCGGCGGCGGACCCATCAGCGTCCTCATCATGCAATCTTCCCGCGCGTTCCCGGAGCAGCGAGGCCGATAATGATTTGTAAAGATAAGGAACAGGCAGGGACGAGACTGGACCCGACGCCGCACTGCCAATGCGCTCGTGAGTGACGGCTCTATTGCCTCCTGTGTGCGACCATGACTGTCTCGTCTGCCGCTGCACACACACACACACACACACACACACACACACACACACACACACACACATACAAGCACATTTTGCCACCACTTGTCCATGAGTTAATACACATTTCAAAACACACCTTCATAAAACTGTTTACCGGAGAATAAATTGCGTTAATAAATGCGACAATAAACTCTTGAATGACTTATCAAAATTATCGACGCCAAGGGAACACACAGAGCCCTCAGTGTGTGCATGTGTGGCGACTCCTGCATCTTTAACATGGCACACTTTAATAATAAAACTGCACTTGGAGCTCGACAAGAAAAGAAAGAGAAGAAGAAGAAGAAGAAAAAAAAAGTATTTGACAACCAGCCATCAGACAGGAAAAGCACAGCTGCCGCGTAACATTAAGTCAATATCGAACCAACAATCACGAGAAAGAGAGAGGGAGAGGGAGAGAAAGAAAGAGAGAGAGAGCGGGAGAGACAAAAAATAATGCACCACAGAAAACGTGAATCTATCTTTCGTGTGTGAATTAATGACACACTAAAATATTAACAGTCCCAAAGACCACCACGAGCGACGCCTGAGTTATCGTACGGCGCGGCATAATTATTGGCCGTTTAGTTGTCGGTGGGGCTCAGATCAACTCCACTTTACACACATTTTGCACCCGACGAGCGCCAATTTACATGGAGATATCGGGTGATAATACTTCTCAATATGTGAGTGGTGGAGAGGGACAAGCGGAGGGAGAGTGGACGGGGGAAAAGGGTAATGGGAGGGAGGGACGAGGAGGGGCGGCAGGGGGCACTGGAGGGGTAATAGAAGGTACTGAAGGAGCAGGGCGAGTGGAGGAATCATCTGACTTCCTCTATAAATTGGCTGATACACGTTCGAGGCATTACTTACATACCAAGGCGCGTATTATCACCAGCCACAGCCGCCTCGCTCTGCCGACCTGCTACTTGTTTACCTCTCCCTCGGTGCTTATTTCCTCCACTCTATTACGGTCTTCCTCACTCCCCCCCCCTCAATCGAAATTCACAGCTGCACGCCACAATTTGCCAGCGTGTTAATGCAATTTTGTGAATACCGCAGCCCCGTGTTCTCGCCTCATTGAGAACGGGAGAACAGGATCGCCCGCTCGCTCGCCAGCTCGCTCGCTCGGTCAGTCCGCCATGCTTCCTCCCTCGCATGTAAACAAAGTAGCGTTCGAGTTTGCATGACTTTATCCAACGCAAAGTGCAGCGGTGAATGTAGATTGTGTCATTCACTGGTTTCCTTCATGTTTCCTCCCGGCCAGTGACAGACAGAAGTGGAATGAAGCGTGTTTCAAGTGACGTTTGAAAGGAACATTGTAAATATTGGAGTGTGACGGACATTTTTCTCACATTCACCCGTGACGGCGATGATTACAGATACGCTCGCCACCGGACACGTGAGGAAAAGAATAATAAGAGGATAAGAAATATAAACACGGGTCTGTCTCGCATAGTCGACTCCCGCTCCGCTTCCTTTCTTCCTTCCCCGCGGTTTTGTTTATGAATTGCATGATCATTATTGCTATTTACTCCTGCAAGATTAAGGATACAAGCTCCCCATGAATAGCATATCATTACAGTCCCGAGGAGAGGAAGTACTGTGTTCGTGCATTTGTTATAAGGGTCAAGATATTGTTCTGCTGACGCGGGAATGACGCTCTTGCTTCCCTTGGTAAATATTCAATACAATACGACTTGACTTGTGTTAATAATGTATAGATTTATGCACCTGACGTTCTGAATTCTCGTATTTTTTTTTCTTTCATGAATTCATTTATGCAACAACAACACAGCACAAATAACATATGTAAGAACAACAGCAACAACAAGAAAAGAACAACAACAGCAACATAAATATGACTGGTTTTACTGCTGCTGCTGCTACTGCTGCTGCTGTTGCTGCTATTAAATATTCGTACTTAACTATTCTTCACTCGCCACAAACAGAAAATCTAAAACACAATGACAAAAATTAATAGCAACACTCACCGTTCAAACATTTCATTTAAATCTCTTCTTCAGTTTCATTATGAAGTAAAAAAAAAAAAAAAGAATCACCGGCTTAAAAAAATCTGGTCTTTATTTTTTTTCTGTATGTCTAGATAC
>NC_087180.1:16811614-16819114 GCF_035594125.1 Scylla paramamosain | reverse complement strand
TGAGAATAAACTTGGGACCAAAAAAGTTCTCGAGAGGACAAAGGTGAACACGGACCGGGTTTCAATCACTGGTGGAAAAAAAAAAAAATGTATGAGAAATGTAATTAACAATAATAGAGTGAGGATGTATTTGTTATTATATAAGTGAGCGTTTTGTATTGCTTTGGAATGTAATGGTGTTGTTATAAAGGTGTTCTGGATTTCGTATATAAATATTATGTACTACAAGAGTCGCTTCGAGAAAGTAAATAAGAAACTGATTTGAACTTGAGTTAAAATTGAATTAAAATGTATGTTTTTAGTTCCGATGTTATTTATTTATTTATTTATTTTATTTTTTTTCGTTCGCTATTTATTTTCGTAACTTTTCTCCGTTCCTTGAATATAGAAATTAATAATAATTCAATACAACATAAATAAAGCAAGAAAGTTCTAAACCCATCTATAAATGAGCCAGAAATACATCTCCCCCCAGAAAAAAAAAGAAAGAAAAGAAAGAAAAAATAACAAGAAGAAGAAAAAAAAAAAAAAAAACTAATAAAAAATTACCAAAAAAACCCATAAGAGGAATTCAAACCAAAAACCTAAAAAAAGAACCAAAGAATACAATTACCTTTTTCTCCCTTCAATATACCGCGCAGTGATCCCGTGGGCGCAGCGCTAACCCGTTCGTCACCAGCAAGAAGGCAACCCAGCCAGCCAGCCAACCCTTCCTTGCTGAGACTCCGAGGCGGCGACACACTGAAGACAAATTGATTCGTCAGGGGAAGAGCAAGGCGAGGGTGGAGGCGCCGGGGAATTGTTGAATATCGCACTGGTACTCTCACTTGGGGCAGGGGTGGGGGATGAGGGAGAGGGGGGATGTGGAAAAGGGGGGGTGTACAAGGCAAGGGTTCAGAAATATTAAGGAAGGGAGATCTGTTTTTGTTCTCTGAAATTTACTTCGCTTCACTTGTTGGGAAAAAAATTGTTGGTGATTGATTTATTCGTTTGCCTTGAAAGGTGAGAGAGAGAGAGAGAGGAGAGAGAGAGAGAGAGAGAGAGAGAGAGAGAGAGAGAGAGAGAGAGAGAGAGAGGAGAGAGAGAGAGAGGAGAGAGAGAGAGAGATGAGAGAGAGAGAGAGAAAACATACAGACATTTAAACAAATAAACAGACATACAAACAAACCTACAAGGAAACAAAGAGTTATGCAAAGAGAAACAGGGAGAAAAGATAAAGAGAGAGACAGAAACAGAAAAAAAAACACCAAATCTGCAAATAAAACAAAGAAATAATAAAGAAAACCACAAGAAACAAGAGAGAGAAACACACACACACACACACACACACACACACACACACACACACACAAAGACAAACAAACACCGTAACACACATGCCCAAACACCTAAACCCAAACACAAACACACACACACCACACACACACACACACACACACACACCACACACACACACACACACACACACAGATAGACAAACAGAGAGAACAGAGACACAGGACTGAGAGGCGCCACGAATGAGACAGAGACACAGGCACCAGGAGATAATGTGACAGAGACGAAATGCTGGCCAACCTTCAGCGTCCAGGGTTCTTAAGACCAGCCAGCGTGCATCCCAGTGTGGGCTCCTAACACGCCTTAAAAGCCACCAGACACAGGGAGGGCGATAAGGAGATAAGGAGTAAAAACAAGGCAGAGACACGGTGATAGTTAAGAAAATGGGAGGTGGAAAACAATAAAGGCATGAGATTTAGGGATAAACAGCCGCCAAACAAAGGAAGAGGAATACGAAGACAGTAAATAATAAAGAGCAGGGTAAAGACACGGTCATAGTTAAGAGGAAGGGAGTGGAAAACAATGGAGGTGTTTTGAAAGATAAGATGAAACGAGCAGAAAACAAATGTGGAGAAATAAAAATACATATATTAATATAAAGATAATAAAAAAAAAAATCTAAGTAAATAGTCACTGTTTGTTTTGAAAAAAAAGGGAGATGAAAATGAGGAACAAATACAAAAAAAAGACAAGAAATAAGAGCAAAAATGCAAAATTATTTAAAAGAACTGGACAAGAAATAAAAAATACACCAAATATGCACAGATATAAAAAGAGAAATAGGAGGTGAAAATAACAGAGGTAAAGAAAGGAGATAAGAAGATAAGACGTAAGAGCAGAAAATAAAAGTACAGAGGAGGAGAAAAAGAAACACGAAAAATAAATAATAAAAATATTGGTTTAAATAAAAAAAAAAAAAAAAATAAGGAAGAGGAGAAAACAGCAAGAAGGAAGATAAAAAGATAATAAGTGAGAACATAAAATGAGTAAAGCTGCGAGAGAGAGAGAGAGAGAGAGAGAGAGAGAGAGAGAGAGAGAGAGAGAGAGAGAGAGAGAGAGAGAGAGAGAGAGAGAGAGAGAGAATTTAAAAGTAAAAACACTCTGAGAAGAAAAGATAAAAGCTTCAGGGTGTAAAAACGATTAATGCGGCGGGAAAGATAAGAAAGACAAAGCGTAAAGCAACAACAGATAATAAATATAAGCGTAAAGAAACACTAGAAAATTTAAGTATGAAATCAGTTAGCGGAGGAAGGAGAGAAAATGTTGTGACAAGAATAGTAAATACATAAAGATAAAGAAAAGGAATATAAGGTGTAGAAAGAATTAATACTGTAAAGGAGATATAAGAATTTATCCCGCATGTGAGGAGAAAAAAAAGAAAAAAAAATATGTATAAAAAGTAGGCAAGAATGAAACGCAAACAGGGAGTTTAGAGAGATGGAAAAGATTAAGAGATCAAAAGAATAAGGAAAAAAAAAGGAAAAAAGATATAAAAAGCACAAAAAGCCTCAACACATAACACAAAGATATAAAAATAACATCCCAACCCAAGAAAAAAAAGAAAAAAAGGAAAAAAAAAACACGGAAATCCCAAAAGGAGAGAAAAAAAATAACACTTTTTTTTTGTTTCAATTTAACATATGAATGATTTCTAAAAAGTCAACAAACTACATTAATTTTTTCTTTGCTGTGTTAGTATTGTTCGATTAACTTTGGCAAATCTTGTGTAATAAAAACATGCACTGAGGATTAGGAATAAGAGGGGAGAAAGTGTTATATTCCTTATGGGCAGACTGACAGAGCTAAATATGGACAGAAAAACACGTGAGACGGAACCAAAACAAACCCAAGAGACAGAACGGTATAGAAAATAAGAATGAAAAGATGAAAACTAAAACTAAAAATAATACTTGCTTAAACAGAAAATAAACAATAAAAGCAAAATTATGACGTTTGTTAAATAAGATGAAGGGAAGAAAATGGAAGTCAGAAAAATGAAGGTAAAAGTAAAAGAAGATAATGTTTGTTAAAAAAGAAAAAAATCCAGACAAGATGAAAAATTATTGTTTGTTGGATAAAGAAGGAAAAAAGAATAAAGAAAAAGAGACAACTATGGTATCTACAAGAATAATAAAAAGGATAAGGAAAAGATTTGAGAGGACAGAAAAAAAATGTTAAGTGGCTCAAGAAAGAAGGAAAAAAAGAAGAGAAAAGTATGATATGCTCAAAAATGATAAAAAAAGGATAAGGAAAAGGAAGAAAAAGATAAACATAGAGAAAAAAATATTGGAAGTCTCAAAAAAAATAAAGAGAAAGACGAACAGAGATCTATGACATATACCAAAAAAATAATAAAAAAAGGAAAGGAAGAGAGAGAAAGAAAGATCCAGGAAAAAAAGAGAGAGAGAGAGAAAGAAAAAAATATATATGTTTGGCTCAGAATCCACCTCCTTTTGAGAGAGCAGTGGTGGAATGCCTGCAGGTCCTTGAAAGTCTTTGGGTAATGTAATGTTTGCCTTACTTAATGACAGGTGGTCGCCATGTTGTTTGCTCCAGTCGCTATTTGGTCCCTCTCGTCTCCTATTTTTTCCCGCTTGTGCTCGTGCAATTAGTTATCAGAGCCTGTGCTTGTAGCGGCCAAGTATTATATTTACGGCAGCACCTTATAGTTTCCCTTCCCGGGGTCCTGCTGCTCCCTGCTCTGTTTACGGTATGATAAGCCCGCGTATAAAGCCCAGTGTAAAGCCGCCATAAAGCCTTGCTGGACCAGACATGGGCAGGCAGCATGGGAGTTCTTGACGTGCATGGAAGTGAAGTGACTAAAGTTCCAGTCACTGTAATCTGCCTCATGTAGCAAGATGCAGCGGGGACTTGCTAATTTGTTTGATCATACGCCTTCCCTTCTCTGGTTGAGTGGGCAGGAGGCTGTGCTCTCCTCCCCCGCCTCCTTTTCCTCCTCCTCCTCCTTCTTTCTTTGGTCTTCCCGGCGTGTGTTTACGTTTTTCATCCCCGTGGCACTTTGGGTCCTTGCTTAAAATGGCCGTTCTACCTCGCATCTACCTACACAGCCTCCAGGCGCGTCCTTCACTTCTCTATTTATCTCCCGGGATGAAGATCGTCGGGGATTAAATGATATGAAGAAGACTCCGCTGATGTCACTCCTGCGTCCAGGTAGAAAATAGGAAGACATTAAACAGGTGCCTGGGAGACTCCTATCACGGTAACACCCACGTCGCCGCTTCTCCTCCATCACGCCCACCCCGCACACACCCGCTGCGAGGCCCGGGCGGGAAGGCAATCAGGAGCAGGTGACGCGGCAGCACTTCTGTCTCACCTGCACAGCGAAAATTAATACGTCATGAGGATCTAAAAAAGGAAGGTCTGGTCTAAAGAAGCTATTGGATGGAAGACATACATCAGGAGGGAGAGAGTGAGTATCTCCACACCTCTTCTTGCCTCGCCATCTCGGTCTTGCGAGTGGCGACGCGGAATCAGTGGCTGCCAACCCGTAATTGGTTAGTAGTTAATTTTCAGCTCAGGTCATTTTATTAGCATGAAAAAATACTTGATGCTGCTCGATGCGTCCGTGAGTCGAAACGCGTCTCTATTCTGAATATGCATAAGGTTGTTATTGGAGCGTCGCGGGTTACTATCGCAGGTTCGCATTTGCTTTTTGTCTTTTGTCTCTTTTTTTGTTTTCTCTATACGTATATGCCAGAATTCGCATCATCTGGCCGCTGGTTGGAGTTATTGCCTGTTGTTTTTGTGGAGAGCGGAGGCAAAAAAGGATTCGTAACAGGAGTGAAGCGATTTAACTTGAAGCTCACACCAAAAACATAGAGATTCCGAAGACATTAAGTGTGTGTGTGTGTGTGTGTGTGTGTGTGTGTGTGTGTGTGCGAGGGTAGGGTTGTTGCGGTGGTGATGGCGGTGCCTGGTAATCATGGCATGGCCGGGAGGCAGCACTGCATTCCTCTGTCCACGACGCTGGCCTCCTGATGACTGTTTCATGTGTGGTCAACGCAGACATTACCTCCTATCGCTCAATTCACGCTTATAAAGTAATTAGCTAACACGTCTTAACCCTCTCGGCCTCCCCGTCTGCTGCTCCTTCCTTTGTTGTTTCATTGGCGCGCTCCTCTCCTGCCTCCACCACTCTTTGTTTACTCGGAGTGTCTGGAGTCAAGCTTTATCCTCGCTGCTTGTCGGGCCGAGAGAGAGGGAGAGGGGGAGAGAGAAAGAGAGAGAGAGAGCACCGCGTCCGCCGCTCCGCCAGCAATCACTTAATCCTCCGCCGGATCACTTCAGGATAACCTACCAAAGAAATGGAAATAAAAATGAGAACTTAAAACCCAGCTGTAAAACCGGCTGACTTAAATTAAGGTTGGGTACCCGCCGCGCTGCCCAGGGGCTTCCAGCAAAACATGGCCAGGGCACGCCGCTGATTGGCTGACGCTCTCCCTTACGTCACCCGCCCCCCCGACCTATGAGGACTCCCCGCCGAGCCGTAACTGCTCACCCCGCGTTCCCATTGGTCCGGAGTTGATGAATAGCGAGGTGCGCGCCAAGATTGATAGTGGACCAGGTAACCTCCAGGGCCGAGGACAGCTGGCCGCTTGTATATTGCCTGGCTCGGGGCGTCGCTGCCTTAATGAGCTGAAAAGGTTACACCAGGATCTCCGCTGAATATGCCACGGTGCGGGGAGGCCCACGGGGGACGCCGCCTCGCCCGGGACGCCTCAATACGACTCAATAAGACGATATAACCTCCTGCAGCATCCTGGCGGCGCCGCGACCCTCCGTCTTCCCGCCCAACGTTTCCTCACCGGTTGGCAAAATTCATATAATTTTCGTGGAATTCTTGTCGCTGAAGAGAAGCAACGTCCGTCGTGGTGGCTGCGGGGAAATAAAAAAGAAAGAAAAAAGGCTTCCCCACTCCCTCCCTCCCTCTCTTCTTCTTGGCCGTGTCCACAAGTCCACACGTCCTAAAGTTCGATGAGATGGAGATGAGCGAAGCCAATGAAAAAATAAACTTACACTTGTGGCTTGAGAATCTGAAAACGCAAACTTGTGAGAGTGAAATTAGAATATCTTGCCGTGGACGTGTTCACTACGACACTTGCCAGAGAGAGAGAGAGAGAGAGAGAGAGAGAGAGAGAGAGAGAGAGAGAGAGAGAGAGAGAGAGAGAGAGAGAGAGAGAGAGAGAAAGTCGAGGCTGGCCCAAAGAAGAAACCCACCAGTGAACAAGAACATCGGCGTGATCCAAATACGTATGATCAACTGAAATTCAATTTAGTCTAATATACGTAGCACTTGCAATTGGTCTCGATTCTATTACTGCGAAAGATGGAACGCCTTACCTCGACTCCCTAGCGCACTCGAACACCCTCTCACCCATCTTACTGCCCCTTTTCTCTCCCACCCACCTTTCCACCCGCTTCCCCCTGGTCCCTACAAGGCTGACCCCAACAAAAGACCAGCTGCCCCCGTCCCTTCCTTGCCTCGCTGGGAAATAATGATATCGTAATTTATATGATGAAAGGCTTATGCATACACATGAAGCCCGCCCACTACTCTTGAAGCTTCACAGGGCACGGGGAGGAGGGGGTGGGGAGGCGAAGGAGGTGAATGGAAGGAGGGGGACTGCCACAGGATACATAGCCCCCCTCTCTCCCCTCTCCCTCTTACAGATCCTTCCCTCCCCTCCTTCCCATTAAAAGTGACTTCCCCCCAACATCTCTTCTCTTCCCTCCTTCTTCCTCCATCTCTCCTCTTCTCTTTTCTCTCCTCCATGTTTCCTCCCCAGCTAGGAATAACAGCTGAGAGAGAGAGAGAGAGAGAGAGAGAGAGAGGGAGAGAGAGAGAGAGAGAGGAGAGAGAGTGAGAGAGAGAGAGAGAGAGGAGAGAGAGAGAGAGAAGGAAAAAGGCACCTCGTCTATATGGTAATGTCCATTTTCTAACCCCCAAGCCGTTCACCTCAATATATATATTTTTTTTATTTAACGAAGACTTTCTAACTTCTTGAAATGGTCACCCTCCTCTTCCTCTTCCTCCTCTTGCTCCACATTCTCTCTCTCTCTCTCTCTCTCTCTCTCTCTCTCTCTCTCTCTCTCTCTCTCTCTCTCTCTCTCTCTCTCTCTCTCTCTCAAGACACAAAAACAGTT
>NC_087180.1:16786614-16806614 GCF_035594125.1 Scylla paramamosain | reverse complement strand
GTGTGTGTGATAGCAACTCTGACTTTCTTTTACATTTTCTCTTGTTTCTCATTTGATTCCTCGTTTCATTGTCAGTTTTTTTTGTGTACTTGTCCTGTCTGCTTTACTCTCTCTCTCTTTCTCTCTCTCTCTCTCTCTCTCTCTCTCTCTCTCTCTCTCTCTCTCTCCTCTCTCTCTCTCTCTCTCTCTCTCACCGCACTCATCCATCAAATCTATTTTTCATCTCTTAACTAATCAACAAATGAGAAACACACACACACACACACACACACACACACACACACACACACACACACACACACACACACACACACACACACACACACACACACACACACAGAAAACGCAAATGCCTCTCGCCACACACAAATTACACACTGCCAATTATAATCTCCATTAAACATATGCAACGTAACTTACTGCTCATTCACCATCACCCGTTTTCTTTGCCTCATTAATTACACCCAGAGAAAAAGAAAAAAAAAATCATTATAAAAAAAAAACACGTTTGCCTTGATGAGTAATAATGATTTATATAAGAGTGAAGTAAAATGGATGTTTTTTTCTTTATTATTATTATTTTCCTTATGTATTCAAAAGGTATTTTTTAATGATTGATTGAGAAATATTAATTAAGAAGTCACAGGTAGAATTCAGGTACATTTTAATCTATTCACTAATACGGAGTAGGAGAAAGGTTTGACAGAATGGAAAGGACTGACATAGAAGGAAAGGAAGATAAGTTAAGAAAACGATGATAACTAGTAAAATGAAAAAAAATAACGCAGAGGAAAAGAAAAGAGATAAAAAAAAAGCAAAGATGTTAAAACCAAATAACACATCTTAATTTGCTTCATTAAAACTGACAAAAATTTAAGGAAAAACAGACTGAGAATGAAGAAAATAAAAAAAGAATACAAACAGAGATGGAAAAAGTTAACAAGAAGCAAGGAAGCAAGGAAAAGAGAAAAAGGCAAAATTGTAATGATAAAAAAGATGAAGACGAGGAAAAGGGGGAAGGAGAAACGAGGAGGAAAATTATAGACCAGGACGCAGACGAAGGAAATGTACAGTACACAAATAGAAAGAGAAAAATATATCTAAAGTGGAGACAGGTTAAGTAGGAAGAGAAAGACGGGGTGGAGAAAGACAAGTCCATCTGTCCATTTGAATATACAAAGAATAAGATAATCTAATCCTCTTCCTCTTCCTCCACCTTCTCTTTCTCCTCCTCCTCCTTCTCCTCCACTCCCTCCTCTTCAGTTTCGCTTCACCTGCATGACAAAAGGAAAATGAGAGAGAAAAAAAAAAAGAGATGGATGGGCATGGAAGAAAACTATTTACTTTGAAACTCAACGAAGGTAAAATAATTTAATAACGTGATCCAGAAAAATAAATGAAGCAATTAAATCTACATAAACAAATCGATTCATCTTCTCTAAATGAATATGAAGAAGAGATGCACTAACTAAACACGCTAACTAAATATACTAACATACTACTAATAATACTCAGACAACCAATTACTTAGAAATTACTTATTAAACATTTCATAATCTACAAAACTTAATTTTTTCCCCTTATTTTAATTATTACTATTCTTTCTATCACATTCATATATCATTTTGTGCTGCTTTTCAAAACGGACTTAATAAAAAACACAATTTAATATGTAACCCTCACTAGTACGTAATATTATTAAATACTGAAGCCACCCCTCCATTAATCCAATCATCTCACGTTTTCTGTGACTCATCATTACGTAAAGCTGAACTGCGATATAAAACCAGCAATTAAAAATATATTTATGTAAAAAAAATAAAATTACATAAGAAACGCTACATTCATTTTCTGTTGGGTATCAAATGGTAGACTTTTAAGTTTTCGAATATATAATTGGATCTTTTATTTGCACGAATTGCATTATCGGATTGCGCGATTGTGTGACGGACCTTATTGCTTGATGAGGCGGCGCGGCCCGAGGATGCGCAGCGCTAGTTGAAGATACCGAGAAATTGATTAGACGGTTTTTCTCTCTGCTTCTTCGTTCCTCTTTTATCTCCTTGTACTCATCTCTCTCTCTCTCTCTCTCTCTCTCTCTCTCTCTCTCTCTCTCTCTCTCTCTCTCTCTCTCTCTATTACACACAATGTCTCATAAAAAAAACAGTGCCCATCTGCTTCCTTCTCTTCTTTTTTCTTCCTCTTTTCTTCAACTCTCTCTCTCTCTCTCTCTCTCTCTCTCTCTCTCTCTCTCTCTCTCTCTCTCTCTCTCTCTCTCTCTCTCACATTACAATTGACTTCTACCCCGCCTCGTCTCCTTGTCCGTGTTTAGAGTGGCGATACAAAAGAGACGCGTGTTGCAAGTCTACCTTTATGAATTGCTGTTGGGAGAGAATTCTCTCTCCTCCCAGATAAGCGGCGATAAGGCAGTGCAATGGTTCGTATCTCGAGGCAAAACTAAAACTGAGCAGTCCTAACGATTCGACACCATTCATTAACCGGGGGAGGCGAGAGAGGTAGGAAGAAGAGAGAGAGAGAGAGAGAGTGAAAATTAAAGAAAAAAGAGAAGTTATCCATTCCCTTGCTTGAAAATGAGTGATGATTATGTTCTTCTCTTGCAATTGATTACCTGAAGATTCAAGCGCCTCTCCCTCTCCCTCTCCCCCTCCCTCTCTCTCTCTCTTTGCAACTCTCCCTTCTCGAGGCTGCAAGTTTCGTGTTCACCTCAATTAACAAGCTCAGTCCCCGCCAAGCCATTTGTCAGGCGGTAGTTAGTCCGGTGCTGGGGGCTGCGAGGAGGAGGAGGAGGAGGGTGAGGAGGAGGGCGCATGAAGGTGGAGAGCTTAGTGGATATGAGGTGGGAGGTGAGGCAAGAAGGAGATAGTAAAGAAGGGAGGAGAGAAAATGAGAGGAGGAGAAGATGAGGTGAGGCAAGGGAGGCTGTGAGGTTAGAAGGGAAATGAGGTAGAGGAGGAGGAACTGGAGGAGGAGGTTGTGAGGGAGATGAGAGGGCGGTGTGCTTGTGTGTGTGTGTTTGTGTGTGTCTGGGGAGGATGCGCGAGAGGCGAGTGAGAGTGCGTGGGCGAAATTGGCTTGTTTATCCGGCTTGTTTGTTTGTTTATTGACGTGTTTGTGCCCTGGTCGGATAAAAGGCAAAAACTGGGCTTGGAAACGTTCAGATGCCGGGTGAATAAAATGAATACATACATTGTCTTACCAAATTGAACTTCATGTGTAGAATATAAGTAAATAATCTATATAAGTGTATGTATATGCGTCTATCATTGTATGTATGTATGTATTTATGTATGTAAAAGATAATGTACTGTGGATGAGAGAGAGAGAGAGAGAGAGAGAGAGAGAGAGAGAGAGAGAGAGAGAGAGAGAGAGAGAGAGAGAGAGAGAGAGAGAGAGAGAGACGAGATAACTAATACCTGAAACTAAATATAACACACACACACACACACACACACACTAACCTCCCAACTAATCACACGCAAAATCAAATCGCGAATAATTGAAAAAAATAAATAAATAAGAAAAAAAAAACATCAGTGATCCCACACACAAGCTGGCAACACAACAGTCCCACAGATAAACAGGTGGACGAGCAGACAGGTAAGCAAACGAAACAGGAACCCCAAGGTAAGATAAGAAAGAAACACAAGCAGGTTACAAGGCACGCAGGTAAATATAATCACAACAAGCTCACGGTGAATCAGCTTAACAAGTAGCCCGACCAGGCCACAGTCACGAGGGGACGAGGGGAGACAGGGTACAAGTTTAACAAGCAGGGGGAGGTCCGGGTACTAGTCACGAGGAGGCAGGAAAGCAGGGAGGGAGGAAGAGGAGACAAGGAGGAAGGAAAGCAGGGAAGCAGGGAGTAAGAGGAGACAGGAAGAAAGGAAGATAAGCAGGGAGGGAGGAAAGCAGGGATGAAGGTAGGGAGGGAAGCAGAGAGGCAGAGAGGAAGAGGAGGCAGGGACGGAGAGAAGCAGGAGGAAGGAAGATAAGGAAGCAGGGAGAAAGAGGAGACAGGAAGACATGAAAGTTGGAAGAGGATGAAGGGAGGGAAGCAGGGGAGCAAGGAGGAAGAGAAGACAGGAAGGGAGAGAAGCAGGGAGGAAGAAGAGGAAGAAAGGCTGGGAAGCGAGGAGGAAGAGGAGACATGGGAAGAGGAAAGAATAAACAGGGAAAACATAGGTAAACAAACAGATAGGAATTTGAAGAGGCATACACACAAACAAACACACAGACGCACAGGCAAGCAGGCAGGCAAGCAGGGAAGCAGGCGAGGTTCAAGAAAGTGACTCCACCACCACCACCACCACCACCACCACCACCGCCGCCGCCGCCACCGCTGCCCCCCGCGAGGCTGGGAATGTTATCTCCATGATCAACAAATGGACCCTGCGTGAGGCTTCCTAATGACCGCCGCAGCCCTGGGGACGCCCGCCACGCCCATCCATCACCACAGGACGCCCACGCTGCCTCCTCGCCGCTAAAAAGATGCTTCACCCACGCCAACGAGGACCAGAGTACAAATTAGGGTGAGATGACGTCAGGGCTCCTCAGATAGATCCTCGGATGCTGTCACGGTGTGGATAATAAAGAGAAATGAAGAGTTTGTTTGGTGCTTTGCCGCTGCCACCCCCTCGTGTTCAGGCCGGTAAAGAAAGGATCAACTGCAGTCTGAAGGAAGTGATTAAAAAAGTTCAGGTTCTTCAGTTAGTGCAAGACGGTTTTGTGCTGTCTTTTAATGTCCAAGTACAGGGAAAATTCAACTAAAGTCTTAAATGAATAACAAAGGTTCAAGTTCTCAAGTTAATCCATGTTGATTTTGTTCTGTTTTTCAAAGTTCGACTTAAGTCTTAAATAAATGGCAAAAAAATTCAAGTTTTAAATCAAATGGTGATGGTTTTATATTTTATTAAGTCCGAGAAACACTCAAGTTCTTTAGGTGAGTTTGTGATCGTTTCTTTACTCTTTCTCAAGTCCAAGAGAGAGAGAGAGAGAGAGAGAGAGAGAGAGAGAGAGAGAGAGAGAGAGAGAGAGAGAGAGAGAGAGAGAGAGAGAGAGAGAGAGAGAGAGAGAGAGAGAGAGAGATAAAATAGAAAGTTCAAGTTTGGAAGTTAACTCATGATAGTTTCTTTCCTTTCTAATTCATTCTGTTTTTTAATATTTTCTCCAAGTTCCAGAGATCAACAGAAGAAGATCAAAAAGGAAGTCCAAGTTCTTAAGTTAATCCCTGAAGGTTTTCTATTTTCTGTATTTTTCCCCTTCTTTTTAAAGTTCGCGAGATTAATGGAAGCCGGAGCTCAATGAAGAATGTTAGAGCCAAAACCGACGTATGAATAATATAGGAAGGAATGCGGCGGCGACAAATCATGAGCAGGACAGTGAACAAACTCAACCAAATGCCATGAATAATGTTGAATATGCAACAGTAAAGTATAAACAAAGATAAAATCGCGGCTTGATAAACGCGACACGGGGGAGAAGAGAAACAGGAAAACACACACACAAACACATACACACACACACACAGAGAGAGAGAGAGAGAGAGAGAGAGAGAGAGAGAGAGAGAGAGAGAGAGAGAGAGAGAGAGAGAGAGAGAGAGAGAGAGAGAGAGAGAGAGAGAGAGAGAGAGAGAGAGAGAGAGAGAGAGAGAGAGAGAGCATATATAGAGACAATAACCCTCAAAAAAAAAAAGTGAACAGAACATGAATTTCATCTCTCCATTTCATCTTTTTTATATTTCAAAGGAAGAGAAAATGGAAGAGAAAATGGAAGAGGAGAAAAGACGAAGAGGAAAAGGAAGAAAAACATGAAGACTAAAATTTTTCAAAACACCTTAATTTTCCTTTTCGAATTATGTAACCTTTCTTTTTTCCATTTCCCTTTTTTTAGCATCGAAGAAGGAAGAAGTGGGAAGAAAAGGGACGAGGAGCAGCTTGAAGGGAAGGTAGAGAAGAAATGCACCAAAAAAATTTAAAGACACCAAATTTCATCTTTTGACTGTTTTTTAATACATCAAAGGAGGAAGAGGACGAAGAAAAGGAATAAAAAGAAGAAAAAGAGAGAAAACATGACCAAAAACAAAAAAAAAAAAAAAAATAAATAAATAAAACAACAAATTTCAGCTGTGCATTTCGTTCTTTTACGAAGCAAATGAGAAAGAAAAAAGAAATATGAAAAGAGTGAAAAAAATAAAAACGTAAAAAAAAATAACAAGAATTAAAAAAAAAAAAAAAAACTAAAATTTGCTTCTCGATTCCGTCCACTTTTATGCATGGCCCCGGTCGCTCCTTCTCTCAGGTGACCATAAATTTGTCCTAAACCATTGTCTTGTCGCTCCGTGCCCTTCACTAGTTCCCACGCGCCCCCAGGAGACGCCGGCCGCGGAGATAAGACCCGCGACCGACTCCTTGCGGTCTTGAGAGCGTCTTTAGCATAATTTTTACGGCCCCGACAGAGTCCTTTAGTCTGTGATCAGTGTTCATCTCAAGATCTCAAGCCACGGTAGGATGCTAAAGTCCCCCTTGCTCCTCCTCCTCCTCCTTCTCCCCAAGTCTCCACCATCCCTTGGTTTATTGGTGGTGATAGTGGTGGCGTGTGGTGGTGATAGCGGTGGTGTAAGCTGCTGTATTTTTCTTCCTAAAATTGTTTTCTTTTATGGTCTTTCTTTTTGTTTTCTTTTTTTTTGTCTTCTCTTTCGTGCATTGTTTTTTTTCGGAGTTGTGTGTGTGTGTGTGTGTGTGTGTGTGTGTGTGTGTGTGTGTGTGTGTGTGTGTGTGTGTGTGTGTGTGTGTGTGTTTGTTTTTCTTTGGTTTTCTTTGTGTTAAGATTTTTTTCTATCTATTATTGTTTTGATTTCTTTTGCCTGAGTTCGGCTGATTTTTTTTTTCAATTTCCTCATATATTTTTTTCCTTGTCTTCTGCTCTACTTATTTCTTTCATTCCTCTTTTTTTTCATGTTTTTAAGTTATTCCACACTTGTCCTATTTTTACACTAAGCATTCTCTCTCTCTCTCTCTCTCTCTCTCTCTCTCTCTCTCTCTCTCTCTCTCTCTCTCTCTCTCTCTCTCTCTCTCTCTCTCTCTCTCTCTCTCTCTCTCTCCGCCCCGCGTCAGGCTTCACAAACTTAAAGATAAACATCTCAAAATTACACGAAATATTTGTTGGTTTCACAGCCTCGCGACGCCCTCGTGTGACGGGCCTCGCTTGTGGTGGTGGTGGTGGTGGTGGTGGTCGAGCAGCGGGTGTGTGGCGGTCTCTCTTGGTGTATTGTGTCCTATGTCTGCTTGTCTGCCCATCTGTCTGTCTGTATGTGTGTCTATCTGTCTTTCGGGGCTGTTTGTATGCAGGTGATTTCGAGTGTGTGTGTGTGTGTGTGTGTGTGTGTGTGTGTGTGTGGGGTGTATGCGTGTTTTCTGTCTGTGTATCTGTCTATCTGTTTCTCTCTCTCTCTCTCTCTCTCTCTCTCTCTCTCTCTCTCTCTCTCTCTCTCTCTCTCGTACATCCACACACATCAAGAGCTCGACACAGTAAACACAGACCCGCCTGACAGGACGAAGCTAGTTTGGTGATTTATTCTACAGCAGTGGCCGCTTCCCTCACCCCGACACACACCTGCCCGGCGCCCGAACCTGTCTCATTTCTCCAGCGTAGTTTAGTTTTTCAACACATCCTCACACGTTGAGCCATATTCTGAAACACTTCTGCGCCGCACCTCCGCTACATTCAGAAGGCTCTCGTCTACTTGAGGTGGCACGGGTTTTTAAGGGTGTTTTTACAGTTCTACAGATAGATTAACAAGATTTCTGCATTATTTACAGGAGAAACACTCTTGAGAACCCGGATAATTATCTTTTAAGGCCTTTGAAAATACTCGTGGTAAGAGAGAGCAACGCGTTTTAGAATACAGGCCTCACACACACACACACACACACATACACACACACACGACTTTCCACTCCTCATCCTAGTTGTTGTGGCGGCCCCAGGTGGACCCCTCACCTGGGTAATTAGCAAACACAGGTGAGTAATTAGCATTTAAAGTGATACCTTACCCCTGCAGGTACGTCACCCTTGTTGATGTTCCTCCTTTACCTTGCTGTTTGTAAGGTGAGTAGGGGGAGGGTGAGGGGGAAGGGAGGGAGGGGAGGAAGGGGCAGGATGTGTGTGTGTGTGTGTGTGTGTGTGTGTGTGTGTGTGTGTGTGTGTGTGTGTGTGTGTGTGTGTGTGGTGATAATGACTTAAAAATAGTAAATTCCTGTCTTTCAGTTTCCTATTTTCTATCTATTCATTATTTTCTTTCGTATTTTCTTACACTTCTCCTCCCTTCCTCTCTTCCTTCTCTTTCTTTCTTCTGCCTCCCTTCCTCTCTCCTTCCTCTAGCTTTCTAAACTAAACGCCTTGTTTGAAAGTCTACAGAACGTAATTTATTTTTATGTATTTACGTTTCACAATGTGGACGTCCGTGTGTGTGTGTGTGTGTGTGTGTGTGTGTGTGTGTGTGTGTGTGTGTGTAGAGAAACACTCATTTATAGACACAAAAACATTCTCTCTCTCTCTCTCTCTCTCTCTCTCTCTCTCTCTCTCTCTCTCTCTCTCTCTCTCTCTCTCTCTCTCTCTCTCTTCGCAGACCAGCAAAAAGAAAATTACACAAGTTTTTAATTCATTGCATTTTTCGACGGATGAAAATTGCCAGAATCATTGAAAGGTCGAAGTGGAAGAAATCACGGCCCTTGGATTAAACACGAGACACTGATTGCAGGTTGCTGTTAATTCATGATTACACATTAATTTATCACCTATTGTGTTATGCATTTACCTGTGCCTGTGTGCGTGCGTGTGTGTGTGTGTGTGTGTGTGTGTGTGTGTGTGTGTGTGTGTGTGTGTGTGTGTGTGTGTGTGTGTGTGTGTGTGTGTGGTTGGGAGAGAAGATTTCTGTCTGACTCGCCGTGTTTAAACAATGCGGTGTTTTGTAAAAAGTTGTAGTATCTTTATTTGATGCTTTATTGAGATGTACCTGAGCGGATGCGTGATTGCACGGACAGACAACCTACCTGACGGAGGAAGATAAAGGAAGAGATACGCAGACGGAAAGAGATGGACGGTCACGAAGGAAGGAACTGAAAGAGAAAGAGAAGATACACAGACAGAAAGCCGGACATCCACACACACACACACACACACACACACACACACACACAAACGCATATACATAAGGGACAAAGAGAAATAGATAAACAAACGGACGACGAGACAGATACACAGAGACAGACAAACAAACAGACAGACAGACAGACAGAAAGCCAGCTACAAAGAGAGACATACACATATAAGATCAGGTAGACGAACAGACACAGATAAAAAATAAAAAGACAGACAGAAAGAATTAAAAAGACAGAGATTGATTGAAAGACAACAGACATACAGAAAAAATAAAGACACACACACACACACACACACACACACACACACACACACACACACACACACACACACACACACACACCATTTCAACACCCACTTACACTCACACTCCCCACTGATCCACAATACGTAAAAATCTCACTCAACAAGGTGACTAATTACCCGCGACAAATTAAAATCACTATAACATTCAACACCTGACACGTGAGAGAATGTACGTCACCTTACACGCACGTCACCTCGCTCTTTAGCACGTCATCCACTGCAAAGGTCACTCGGCGCGTGGAAGGCAAAAGTAAAGGTGTTCCATCTCTTAATTGGCGATGGGATTGAGTTCGGTTCGTGTGTTTTGTTAGATGCAGCCTGATTTCTCTCTTTAAGGCCGCGAACAGTCAGGAAAGTTGAGTAAAAGGTTGAATATCTCATCAAATCATTCATCTCACTCGCTCTCCTTCATCCAAGTGGACTTGAGGTGAAGTGGTTCGGAAAGTGACTTTATTACAAAGCTATTCTCTTAACAGCATGTCAGATCACACGACTGATTCGCTTTAGTTCATAATTTCTTTATCCAGAAATAACTTAATTATACGTAGTTTCATTCTGAGGTAAAATGTCAACTATAAAATCCTGCTTTTGTGAAAATTTGTGGAGAAAGTTTTGAAGGATTATCACTCTTGAATGTGAGATAATATGTATGTTTAGAATGTTCTTATTCTCTTTATTTCTACAATTATTCCTCTGTCGTTTAACTTTGAAAGCTGTGTTTTTCCATCCTACCAGTGGATTTTGCAACAACCGTGTAATGAATATTAATGAGAATGTCTTTTGAGCTGGCACTGAACTCGATGCTGTGACAAAACAAGAGTAACACATCTTTTTTAATATAATTTTCTTCACTTTAGCGATCCCACCGGCACGAAGTTTAAGAAAAAAAAAAAAAAATGGAGTAGTGTCTGCCTTTGTACAGGATAATTCTCCTCTGAAATGATACGATGAGTATTTCACCTCATTCTTCAGAAGTGACGTGAAATTAAATTAACTCTACAACGTTATGAATAAACAGCAGAGAAAAAAAAGTTGGAGTTGGTTAATTTTTCCCTCTTGCTTCTTTTTCTCTACTTGAACATTCACCGTGAACATTATATCATTAAGCGTTCTGGGAAGCTATTTAATCACTGCATCACTTTATCATTCCCCTTCCTGATGCAACGAGCGTTTCATTTAACTTTTCGCGAGGCAAGTGAGATTGACCAAAAGGATTTACAGCGTCAGGGTCGAATAGCAGAATAAAAAAACCCTCAATGTTAATCTTTTTTTCTCCCTCTCCCTCTTATCGCCCTGAGTCACATCGTAATGGGGAAAACCTTATAACTTCTCGTCTGACTTAACCTTTACATCTCTCCCTCAATTGTACAAACACGCAAGGTAATAATTACCCTTCACACCTGTCACTGCACTTAAAATACACCTAAGAATATACACACCTGCCTCGACACTCACACAGAACACACAATACAAGCTTAACTATACTACTTTTTCTCCCTCTTCTTCTCTCCCTCTCCCCCTCCCTCTTCTCGCTTTACTAAATCTAAAACGTAGTACATTTACACTTTTACAAACCCCACAATGCAAACTTACTCGTAAAACATTCAACCTCAAGTGCTTTTTAGAAGAAATTACACGTATGTACTACATGTATATACCTGGGAGTGTAAAAATAAGAGAAAGAAATTTAAATAACACTGTCATCGGTTCCCTGTCTTTCAGTCATGTTGAAAATGGTAGAAGAAAAGGAAAATTTTCATAGGTCATCCTGATTGACATTATAGCTTTCAAATTCGCACTTTCACTACAGTTTACGTATGTGTTAGAGGAAGGGAAGAATTGGTGCGGGTAGAGGAATAGGAGGAGGAGGAGGAGGAGATAAGGAGAGGGAATAGAAAGAATAATCTCTTTTTTATAATGAGATGAATAAGGCAGGTAAAAAGTAAATTAAAAAAAAAAAAGTTAAACTACATATTGTAAAAGGTTAGAGAAGCAAGAAAATACAACGATAAACTGAGAATCTGATGTAATGAACAGTAAAAATTAAGACACATGGAGAGAGAGAGAGAGAGAGAGAGAGAGAGAGAGAGAGAGAGAGAGAGAGAGAGAGAGAGAGAGAGAGAGAGAGAGAGAGGAGGAAAATTAAGAAAACCAAGAACGTTAAGCTACACGTTAAAAAAAAAGGTTACAGAATTAATAAAATACAACGATAGACTGAGAATCTAATATAACGAACAGTAAAGTAAGCAAAGCAGCCAATTACGAGACCAAAAACCAGAAAGACGGAGGTTACAGGAAGACTCAAGGCGCCCTGTGATGAACGATCCCTCCTCTATCACCATTCTCGTCTCCCGTATGCTCTATATATTAACAGTGAGACATCTTATCATCACATACATGACTTTACGACCACAATTACTAGTACTACTCGTATACAAAAACTACCACCACCACTACCATTAATACCTTTCTTTATCTACCCTCCACACGTCACTACTGAACTATAAAGACTGCTATTATAACCGCCAGTTCCCTTTCTCCGTCTCTCTTCTTGCTATAATCACCCATATCACAACTTCCATACTACCATCACTATTTTTCTCTCTATCCTCGCGTATGTACACCACCTATTATTAATCTTTTATAAATTTATGTCTATCTTCTTCATATTCATCTACATCTACGTAACTAAGAATACTACCATTTTCTATTTGTTATCCTTCCTATCACAGTTATTATTTGTAGCCATATTAATTTCTTTCCAGTTTACTCCACAATCAGCGACACCAACTTTCTTTCCTTCTTTCCTTCTATCCTCTCTACCATTGCCATCCACATCTCCGCATCCACCAGCAATGCCACCCCCATTATCATTCTCTGTTATCCTCTCCTGCCTTGTTATCATTTGTAATCCTTTCAATTCCTTCCTAACTAATTCCCTTTGCTCTACAATAATCTCCACTAGTATTTTTTCCCTCTTCCCAACACTACTG
Source organism: Scylla paramamosain (assembly GCF_035594125.1). Classification (NCBI taxonomy): domain Eukaryota; kingdom Metazoa; phylum Arthropoda; class Malacostraca; order Decapoda; family Portunidae; genus Scylla; species Scylla paramamosain. Next base: position 16,794,135 of record NC_087180.1, on the reverse strand, counting down.
CCCACCATCACACACACACACACACACACACACACACACACACACGCCTTAACATTCACCTCATCCTCCTTTCCTTTCCCCACAACACACTGGTCAGGTTTGGGTTGGCTCTCCGTACACTCCTTACCAATACCTGCTGGTCATTTGCATCTCAGGTGATCAGCCAGGTGATACGCACAGGTAATTAGCCGACGATTCGTATAAGGGGAAGGAGGGCAGGTGACTTTTCATACCAGGAGACTTCGGTCCATATTAACTGTGCTCCAGGAATGAACAAAAAAGAAGGGCATGAAGAAAAGTGATACAAAAAAGTAAGAATGGTCAGGTAATAGATACGCTTGAGGAAGATATGATAGTCTTACATTTATCGTAAGCCAGTGAAAGCTGAGAGGAGGGGAGAGGAGGAGAGGAGGGAGAGGAATGATAGAGGAGGGTGTGAGGGAGAAGGAGAGAAGATTACAGAAGAGAAATGGAGACGAGGAGGGGAAAAATAAGAATTAACAGACAACTAAACGTGAAAAGAAAAACAGTATAGTAAAGGATAGAAAATAAGTGATAAAAGAAAGAAATAGGATAAACAAAGAAAAGAAAACCTATCGCATTGAGTAAAGACAAGAAGAAAATAATAGAGGGGAGAGAGAAGAGACAACATTAAACCGAAAAAAAAAAACGAAAGATGAAGGCAAAATCCAAAACACAGAGAGAAAAGTAAAGTGAGGAGAAGAAGAGGAGGTAAAAATATAATTGGTGGCTAAGATGGTGGTGTCAGGTGTAAGAAGAGACTTGCCACGCTGTAAGGAAGGCTTCTGAAGGGCGTTCCTTGAGAGAGAGAGAGAGAGAGAGAGGAGAGAGAGAGAGAGAGAGAGAGAGAGAGAGAGAGAGAGAGAGAGAGAGAGAGAGGAGAGAGAGAGAGAGAGAGAGAACATATTCATCTTCTTTCAATTTCTAGTTTTTGTGTATACGTGGCCACCTAATTTACCTGTCAGAGAGAGAGAGAGAGAGAGAGAGAGAGAGAGAGAGAGAGAGAGAGAGAGAGAGAGAGAGAGAGAGAGAGAGAGCCTTATAATACAGACCACTAAGTAACTCGATAACTGTATCAAGGAGAAAAATCATCCACATTCCTACGAGTCATACACTGATCTCTACTCTCTCTCTCTCTCTCTCTCTCTCTCTCTCTCTCTCTCTCTCTCTCTCTCTCTCTCTCTCTCTCTCTTTGTCGCAGTTATCTCTTATTCCTTTCTTTTTAACAGGTTATTAGTATTATTTGGGTGAGAGGAGAGAAGAAGAGAGAGAGAGAGAGAGAGAGAGAGAGAGAGAGAGAGAGAGAGAGAGAGAGAGAGAGAGAGAGAGAGAGAGAGGAGAGAGAGATAGAACCAAGAAGAATTACCATCTTAACAATAACATATCGACATAGGGCTCTCAAAACAACAAGAGAAAATTCTAAAAAAAATAGAAAAGAAATGAAATGATAAAAAAAAACATCCTGTTAATTACACCACCACTCACAACCAGCAACAGCAACAGCAATAACAACAACAACAACAACAACAACAACAATCAATATAACAAACAACATTGTACATAAACACACCAAAACCCACTACACACACACACACACACACCAACACACACACACACACACACAGGACACAATAACAACGCAAGACAAGAGAAGACAAGGAGAAGAAAGGCAAAGAGGAACATGCAGCCACTAACACGCACCTGGGCATCGCATGGGGCAGGGCTGGGCACAGAGCAGGGTGGGGCGGGGCGAGGGCGTGAGGTGGGGCGGGGCACTGACGAGGACCACCAGGTTGGCTCACACCTATGAGGCGCGCAGAAGACGCCGCTGGGGGACCTCTGCCGCCGCCCAGCACATGCCACCCACGCCGCCCGCCGTGTAAGGGGAAGGTGGAGGCGTAATGAGAGGGAGGAGATGAGGAAGTGCTAGCCATGAAGGAAGAGAGAGTGGTGAAGGAAGGGATCGTGAAGAAGGAGGAGCAGGAGGAAAAGGAAAGAAGAGTAGGAAGAGCAGGAGAGATGCATGATGAAAGACAGAGACAGAGAGAGAGAGAGAGAGAGAGAGAGAGAGAGAGAGAGAGAGAGTGAGAGAGAGAGAGAGAGAGAGAGAGAGGCGGTGAGTCAAAGAGGAAGTAACAGAGTACTCAGACGAAAGGCTCTCATCCACCTCACATTTATCTTGGAACTAAAGACACCGCGAGCAGAGCCAGGCATGCAATCCACTCACCCCGCCGTCTCATCCACTCACTCGCCCTCAATCCGCCAGCCATTAATCCACCAGTCATGCACACTGCTCTCCTCTCGGCACCACCACCATCACCACCCACGTCGAGCACAAGATAGCGAGCAGGAGGGAAGACAGACGATGATGTGTATAGAATATGGATGTTGGTGTTGGATGGGTGGAGGGGATGGGACCACCTGCTCTCCCTCCCTCCCTCTCCCTCCCTTTCCCTTCGTCTCTTCCTCTCTCTCCTGCCTTTTCCCTCCCACAACCCTCCCAGCCTCTTCCTTCTCCGCCCCTTCGCCCCCTCTCCTTTCTCTCTCTCTCTCTCTCTCCTTCCCTTGCCCTGTCTCGCCTCCCTGGTGACACGCGTCCGGAAGGTGGGTAGGGTAAGGGAGAGATAGGAAAGACGGAAAGAAAGTAAGGGAGAGAGGAACGGAGGGAGAGAGAATGGTTTATACTAACGACAAATTGAAAAGTAACGTATATTTTACGCCACGAGATGGGAAGGGAAGGGGAAGGAGGGAGAGGGTGGAAAAGGAGATAAAGGGAAAGAGAAAGAAAGAAAAGAAAGGAGAACGATTTTTAGTAGTGACGAATGAGGAAAATGACGTATTTCTGATACTACCAATTTTGAAACGACCCATTTCTTGACTAACTTCATTTCAAACACATTTATTCCAAGCTTTCTTTGCAATTTTTCAAGATGTACTCGTTAACATTCTAATCCACCTGCCTCCAACTGCAGAGAAATTAAGGAAATGATCTGCCAGCAAGGGTATAATTTCTCCAGACTTATGAAATCGTCTGCTCTCTTTGAACTCTCGCAATTCATGACGCGAAGTAACGAGAAAACTGGAGCTCGAGGTCTTGTTCCGTCTCGCTCCTGCATAAAAGACTCACTTTCTGACTCGGTCCACTGTTCCAGTAAATGATAGAAGCTTCACTTGTTCATCTTTTTGCTTCGACCCACACACACACACACACACGCACACCTGTCTACCTGTTCGCCGTCCCTCCGATGAATACTGATGATGTACAGGTGGAGAAAAAACTAATAGATTCTACACCTACTCGGGCACCACAACATTCAATTTCCCTTTAATATCTACGAGTGAAGCAGCATCCCACTCCATCATTGTAATGCCCAACCAACAAGCTGCCAGTCTCCTTCACCCACCTCAGTTGGCCCTTTGCTATTCCCTTCACTCCCTTCTCTTACTCCACTTCTCATCCATATCACCTGAATTGTCTCCCAGGTACTTTCTTCCATCTGTTCTTATCGCTCCCTTTTTTGGTTGCTTTCATGACACACAGCCACGCCACTTTCTTATTTCTTTTCAATTTTCTTGTGGATACTGACATGCTCTCAGGCCCCGGGGTGGTAAAGGATGAGGTGGACAGATGGTACAGCCACTGAGTACGAGGCGGCAGGTGTAAGTGCATAGGTGTAAAAAGGGGAGTGGATTTGATGGGGGAAAAGTACAGATGAGTGAAGATGCTTTAGGTTCTGACAGGTGATGTGAAGTGAGATCAGGTGATACGTGTCTGATGAGGGTGGCTTCTGACAGGTGAAGGCAGGTGAGGGTACACAGTGACAGGTGTGGGAGGAGCAGGGTGGCTTCGAGATGAGCAGGAGACAAGAGGTGTGAGAGAGACAGGGGTGGTGCAGGTGTGTTTCAGGCGAGTAAATCGATGTTGACGTAGGTTCAATTAGTGTCCATTCCACACCTGCCTCACCTCACGGCTCGTTTCATATCTGGTAGACACTGCACCTTGACACTACGGTTAGATAGTTATGTAGCTAGCTGGTTAGTTAGTAAGAATGAAAGTTAGTTAGTTTTTTTAGTGAGTGAGTGAGAGTGAGTGAGTTAGTTCATGAATTAGCTAGCAACACAGGTAGCTAATAAATTATTTGATTAGTTAGTTCAATGATAAAACGACAGAAATACAAATAACTTACACCAAATACCACACCAAGTCTCGCCTTTACAATTATCTATACCTTTCCTGCACTATATTTCCAACTTTCACTAAATATTCAACCCTAGAAGAGCAAACATACCATCGACACACACACACACACACACACACACACACACACACACACACACACACACACACACACCCTCATCAAGACTCAACACTGGCCCATCTCATCACGAGGACTCATGAGCCTCATTCCACATCAATCACCGGGTCATCAGCCTCACTCCACATCACAACCCGCTCGGCCGCCACGCTAAGAGGGACGTGGGTATGGCATTCCTCTCGCATTAGTCCCATGCCACACCTCTCTCGCCAAGCCATTTCCTACGCCGGCAACACGACGCAAGACACTAAAGCGGACGTGTTTGTGTCATTACAGCGGACACGAAAATATTGCGACGGCACGCCCTTTGAAGCTCCCGCGGTGCCCCGAACACGGCCCACCCCGACGAGATGATAAAAGGACGGATATTTTCAGCGTAGGAGATGAAGCCAGGGCGTGAAATGATACTGAGGGGGAGCTGGTGATGGAGGAGGAGATGTTGGAGCAGCTTGTCGTGAAATGAGGGGAAGAGAAAGGACATGAGATGGGAGACAAAGACAGGATGAGATGATGCTGGTAGTGATGGAAGGGATGTGAACGTAGCATGTTGTGAAATGAGGGAGAGAGGCAAGACATGAGATGGGAGGGCAAAGCAAGGGTGCACGAGAGACGTAAGGGAAGACAGCAAGGCAGGATGTGGTTCATGAGGTCAATGTCATTTCATTATTTCGTAATCGTTGTGTGAGAGTTTGACTTATCCTCCTCCTGTTTCTTCTTCTCCCATTCAATCCGTCACCAGTGAACCTGCCAATTGATGGAAGTTTATGGAGGAGGCCACAGCGTACCTACCTCCAGGATAGCCACGAGAAATGGGACTCAGATGACTGCCACTACTGTAATTTCTTCTCGTCGCTACTCTTCCTCCAGAAACCCAATCGCTGCAATAGCCTCGGGTTCTTGTCCCAGATAAGTGAGTAAGAAGGCTGACGAAAGCAAACACAGCGCTTATCTTGGCATCACTCGAGGAATGAGGCGGTGAGTGTGGGGGGAAGGAACACTCCCACATGCATCTGCTGATTAAAGATGGACCACAATGTCTTTGTCAAGTATTTTTCCATGTAAGGTCATCTCACTGTCGGCGGAGGGTGGAGGTGCGTTGGCCTGATGGAGACACCTGGAATGCCTGACAGGGATGCCTTGGTCCTTGGTCTTGGTGCTCTGAACCTTTCCAGCCCGTGAGTTTTGGACTGACCTGGGTAGCTTGCCCTCGTCACAAACTTCCTTCAGGAGAGGTGGCAGTAATAGCGTCGTAAGGCTCAGCGCTCGTCCCCCTCACATATCTAATCCGAAAAGTGTCCAATCAAAACACATTCTCGCTGCGATATACATGTATTGTATGACACGTCCTGTGGCTTGGAACGTTGGGCACGGCATCCACTGGTCCCTGTTATCACGAGGGTTTGGGCCCGGCACGCTGATGGCCGCTGAAGAATTCATATGAAAGCTGTAACAACTTGGAGAACGAAATGATTGACAGAGAGAAACTGAGAGAGCTGTATAAGAAGCTAAGATCCAACTCATCCCTGGAGAAACTAATCGAGTGGTGAATTATTGCATTTATTCAGAAATTCGTTGGGGTGGCTAGTCCTTGCAGCCTCTGAGGGTATGAAAAAGCTAAGTGCACTACAACTCATCATCTGGAGAAACTAATCGAGTGGTGAACTGTATCATTTATTCAGAAATTCATAGCGGTGACTATTCCTTGTAGGTTTTGAGTGGAAGGAAGAAGAAAGAGGAAACGTTTACTTAACAGTCTAACTCTAAGCCCTTCCTTCCACAAGAGCATCACTTCATGGCCACTCTCCCTCCCTCCTTCCCTCTCCTCACCATTACTTCTCTCTCCCTACCACTTTCCACTCACCACTCCTCCCTCACAAACCATCACAACTCCTCCTCCACTACTCCACACACACCCTTACTCCACTCACAAACACTTACCAGCTCCAAGCCTCCTCACAGCCCCATCTCCCTCTCCTCCTCCGTCTCCTTTCCCTCCTCCCAGCCCTCACCCGTCTCGCCAAACAAAAACAGACAATTACAGGTGGGGCGCAGGTGCTGGTCAGGAGTAATTGGGAACCAGATTAACAATAGCCAATTAAGAATACAAACAAGAGAGTAATTGGGTGATTATGGGAGCCACGGAATGCCTCCACGCCAGCCCCAAGGGAGACGACTACCAAGGGAGACTACCAAGGAAGATTGCTAAGGGAGATTACTAAGGGAGGCTGCTAAGGGAGACCAAAGGAGACTAGTATTTGCTGTTTTATTCTTCGGACTACCAAGGGAAGGTACCAAGGGAGACAATAAAGGGAGGTTACAAAGGGAGACTACAAGGGGAGAATACACTTCAGGGAGATTTTAAAGATTAGTAAGGGGAAATATTTATACTCCTAGAGACATTTATGGAATATTACACAGATCTTATCTCAAAGTTTGCCTCCTTCTGTGTAAATAGGCGAAAAAAATTTTTATCTTAAGGAGACGATTTGTTTCCCTCAACGTTCAAACGCCACGTCAAAACATCTTCTTGGCGCTGCTTGAGAGAAAACCTAAATTCTAAACTGTTATTATCGTTTGGCGTTTATTTACGAAATTCTCCTCACTTTTAACCCGCCAAGCAGAGCAGGTGCGAAAATTCAGAAATAAAAGTAAATAGAAAATGGTTAAATAAATGTATAAATGTAGGAATATTGAGGTTACAGCACACTTACCAAAGACTGGCTGTCTCCAGGGTGTCTTCGTCCCTCCTGCCACGCCTGGGACGCTGAAGGTGAAGGTGCCGCGCCGACCCTGAGCAATGTTTGTGAAAGTGAAGTGAAGGTGTTAAGATTCTTTTTTCTTGGTGACATTTGTTGTTGTTGTTGTTGTTGTTGTTGTTGTTGTTGTTATTGTTATTATTATTATTACTGTTATCATAGGTTTTATCATTATTGTGAGAAGTATTATTCGTGGTTCAGTAATAATAATAATAATAATAATAATAATAATAATAATAATAATAATAAATAATAATAATAATAATAATAACAACAACAACAACAACAACAACAACAACAACAGCAATAATAATAATAATAACAATAATAATAATAATAATAATAATAATAATAATAATAATAATAAAAATAACAATAATAACAATGGTAATAATAACAATAATAATAATAATAATAATAATAATAAT